>NC_083479.1:14343477-14380977 GCF_030014155.1 Tachysurus vachellii
TCAGCTAGCGGTTTCTTCCTTACACCTAAATTAAGTATGTAACATTAATGGAAAGGACTCATGATGAAGGTGAAACGATCGATTCTTTGCAAATCTCTGTCTCACACAATGTCATAATCTGACTTCTACTGACGTGTAAGCCTAAATAATTTCACGGTATTTAGTTAGAAAAATTAATAAAGCAACTTTATCAAAAACCATTAGCTCAAAACAATCATTTCCATATTACAATAAAACAATTGATATAGTAAAAATGTTCATTAGCATATATTTGAATTCAAAGTATTTACCAGCAAGTGGGCAACAAAGCTGGTAAAGACAAATGTTTTCATCATCCAGTCAGCAACTAATTAGTGTGATCATCAATGGAGAAATTTAATAAACTTTAATTTATATCGTCATATCGTCCAGCCTTGTTTGACCTTTCTGTTTTCATGTTTGCTGAAATGATGAGCACAGGAAGTCGTCATTCATGGATTTAATAAGATAAATCAAGAAGTGAATTTTAAATGTGTAAAAATGTTAGTGATTTTTCACATCTTTGCCTGAGTTGTCTTAGATCATAGACTTAGACTTGAAATTAGATCACTGTGATTTCTCCCTCATTCACAGACATCGATTAGTTTGAACCACGTTTGACATGGTATCAAAGAAGAGACTTCAGCTATAGAACCACAGAATTGTGTATAATTATATGGTTGAAGAAGTAGTCGTATTTATTTTGTCACATATACATTACAGCACAGTGAAAGTCTTTCTTTACATGTTCCAACTTCAGAGGTTTCGGTCAGAGCACAGGGTCAGACATGATACAGTGCCATTGGAGTACTGAGGGTTAAGGGCCTTGCTCAGGGGCCCAACAGAGGAAGTTTGGCTGTGCTGGGACTCGAACCCTGAGCCTCAGATCAATAACCCAGAGCCTTAACCACTTGAGCCACCACTGACTATTAAGCATCACCCAGAAAAATTGTAATTTTCCATTCAAACAATAGGGCAATACATCCTTAACAAAAAGCTGGAATAAAAGAAACCTGTCCTGGAAATGACAAGCATCATTAGAAGATGCTTTGGGGCTCTTTTTAAAGATTAGTGACTCATGAATTACCAGAACATTTCAGCTCAAAACCTGGATGCTTCTGCCAGGAGGTTCAGATTTGGTCACAGACAGAGCCTTAAACAAGATGATGAACGAAACATTCTTCTAAATATAGTGGAATTTTTTTTTTTTTTTTTTTTAATTGAAAAATCAACAATCACAAATACAAGAATGTATACAGAAATTCTCCATTGTCCTTTTTCAAACAACAAAGAGCAGACACTCCCACCCCGCCACCCAAAACAAAAACAAACCCCCAGACAAAGACACACACACACACACTCACGCGCGCACGCACAAACACCCCACACCCCCCTGTTAAAACAACTGAAGAAACGGAAAAAAAGGTTATGCATACAGTCCAATTATTGACCGAATTAGAACACTAATCAGGTAACACCTGTAGTCTCCTAAAGTAAGAAATAACAGGTTGCCACTTGCAAAAAAAGGTATCAGTAGAACCCCTCAGTGTATATTTTATTTTCTCCAACTTAAGAAAGAACATCAGATCCTTAAACCACTGAGAGATGGAGGGACATCTTATTGCCTTCCAGTGTAGAAGTATACAACGTCTGGCCAACAAAGATGAGAAGGCTAAAACATCTTTGTGTACAGAACTCAGTGATACTGACTCATTGGTAATACCAAATATAGCGATCAGAGGGCATGGCGTCAATTGCACTTCAAATATGGAGGACATAATGCCGAAAAAACATATGACTTAGATGACAGGGGGAAGCATGACATCTGTCACATCTGTCCTCTACCCCAGGATAGATTTTTGCCTGTTTAGATTTGGAAAAATGAATTCTATACAAAACCTTAAACTGAATGAGACTGAGGCGGGCACAGGAAGTGGTAGACCGTATCCTATCAACGGCTTTCTCCCAACGTTCGTCGCCTAACTGCAGCCCTAACTCCTCCTCCCAAGCGGTCCTGGTTTTATCTATATTACAGCTATTGAGAGATAAAATGAAAATGTATATCTGGGAAATCAAGCTACGCTGGTGTGGAGTGAACATGACTAAACTCTCCCAAGGTTGCTTGGTGGGTACAGAGGGAAAATTGGGAAGGCATTTAGATACAAAGCTGCGGACTTGGAGATATCGAAAAAAATGAGCTGAAGGCAGCCCATACTCCAAGGACAGGATGGCAAAACATCTAAAGATGGCATCTTCATACAAATCATAAAGTTGCTTGGTGCCTTTTTCGTGCCGTAGTGAAAAAGCTGAATCTAAAAAAGACGGGGGAAACAAATGATTTTTATTCAGGGGGCCCAAGTGGAATTTTTAAAGAAAAAAGAAAAGCAGTATTTTTTTAATGGAAGTCTCAGTTTCTGCATCAAAGGTGTGCACTATATATCTAATATCCATTATGCACAAACCTAAGAATTGAACAGAGCTTAAACTGATCTGCACAAAGGATCGAGTGTCTTCAACCTTTTATACAGTACATTACAGAATGCAGTTTTTCCTCTCCAGGGCAGGTGTTAGAAAAGAGAAGTGATAAGCTTTCTGCAAACGTTCAAACACTGTACGAATGAGTTTCAGATGTTCTGTCCACTCAGTTGAATAGAGTACAAGGTCGTCTAAGTAGGAATTGCAATTTGGAACTCCAGCCAACAAGGTTTGTATTAATCTTTGAAATGTGGCAGGTGCATTCCGTAATCCAAACGCCATGACGTGATCTTGCATAAAACAGTCCGGCGTTACGAAAGCAGAGATGTCAGAAGCGCGAGACGTTAGCGGGACCTGCCAATACCCTTTCAATAAATCCAGCTTGCTGACAAATTTGGCTGAGCCCAAATTATCAATGCAGTCCTCTATTCTGGGTAATGGATAACAGTCAGGTACTGTAACCGCATTAACACGACGGTAGTCAGTGCAGAAACGAAACGAACCGTCTGGCTTGTGCACTAAAAGGCAAGGAGAACTCCAAGGGCTACTACTGTGTTTAGCTAACCCATTCTGCAACAAATATTCAGTCTCTTGCTTCATAATAGATCTTTTAACAGCATTAACCCGATATGAATGTTGCTTAATAGGGGATGTGCATTAATATCGTGTTGCAACACGGTCGTTTGCGACGGAACATCTCCGAATAAAGACGGAAAATCAGTAATAACACCCACAATGTCTTGTCTCTGATCTTCAGGTAAATGAGAGAGATGTGTTGACAAACTTTTTAAAATCTCAGAATTGTCCAACTTGGCACACTGCTGAGAAGTATTACGTAGTCATCTGCATCAACCTCATCCTCCAGATTTGATTGGACTTCACAAGTCAGAGCCACAGAAGATTCCATGGGCCCTATGGTCACCTCAGTAGATCTGTTCTGTGAATTATCTCTGGTGTGATAAGCCTTGAGCATATTGATATGACAGACGCGCGACTTGCGCTTTCTGTCAGGAGTTCGAATCACATAATCAGTCTCGCTGATTTTTCTCAACACAATGTATGGTCCTGAGAACCGTGCTGATAAGGCAGAACCTTGAATAGGCAGCAACACTAATACTTCATTCCCAGGTTGAAATGAACGATACACAGATTTGACATCATAGTTTCTTCATTTTAGACTGAGCAGTGGCTAACGACTTCTGTGCCAAACTGCATGCATAATGCAATCGTTCACGAAAACGACTAACATAATCCAGCACATGAATCTCTAAATTCGAATCAACTTCCAGCATTTTCTCTTTGAGAACTTTTAACGGTCCTCTCACAGTGTGTCCAAACACCAACTGAGCTCGACTGAATCCTAAGGATTCTTGCACAGTTTCTCGAATTGCGAATAACACGAGAGGAACACCCTCATCCCAATCCTTTCCAGTTTCCAAGCAATATTTTCTCAACATAGATTTTAATGTCTGATGAAATCTTTCAATAGCCCCTTGGCTTTCAGGACGGTAAGCACTGGACACTCGGTGTTCTATAGACAGTGACTTTAAAACTTGTGCAAAAAGTCGTGATAGAAAATTTGTTCCCTGGTCAGTCTGTATGACCTTAGGGAGACCAAATGTGGAAAAGAATTTAAGCAACGTTTTTACGATCACTGGAGCAGTTATTTTTCTTAAAGGCACCGCCTCAGGAAATCTACTAACTCTACACATAATAGTGCACAAGAATTGATTACCACACTTTGTTTTAGGTAACGGTCCAACACAGTCAACAAGCACCTCTTCAAACGCCTCACCCATTACAGGGATAGGTGAAAGAGGAGCGGGTGGAATCAGCTGATTCGGTTTTCCCATTAGCTGGCAAACATGGCAAGTTCGACAAAATTTAGCAACATCTCTCTCTATCCCTGGCCAAAAAAAATGTCTGAGAATGCGATGATAGGTCTTGGTCACTCCCAGATGACCAGACAATAAATGTTCATGTGCCAAAGATAGAACATTCTGCCGATACTCAATAGGAACGACAATTTGATAGACTGCATTCCAGTCTATGTCTGCATCAACCACTGAGCTCCACTTACGCATCAACATGCCACCTTCTAAAAAATAAGCAATGTTTCTCTTTTCAACAGCATCAGGGCTAACAACGCTAGAGAAGCATTTGCTTAAAGTCTGATCTTGTTTCTGTGCAGACATAATCTTTTCTCGAGTTATAGGCAGCTTTAAGTTACTACTACCAATACGCCTTTTCCGAGTGTTCTAAATTAGACTTCTGGACCAACTCTGAGTTAGACTTTGTTATATCTCCAACCACATTGTGCACCATGAATGTATCCGTCAAATCAACATCATCCACAATTTTCCGTGATTGTGCGCGTGTGACTACGCACGCGGAAAACGCATCTGGATAAGCTCTCGATAACTCATCAGTGGCTAGACTCATTTTCGGCATGTCAGTAACTTCCAACGTGGGCATGACTTCACCCCCAGCTAGGTCATTCCCCAAGATAAAAGTTATCCCCTTTGCCGGCAGTGCAAAGCTTTTAGGCTGCCGTGTTTGTTGTTTACGTTTTAAAGCATTACAGTCTGCGATTAAATGGCCCTGTTTATGACAATAAAAACACTCCCGAACGTCTTTAGATGAAGGTGCGACCTTTGCCCGAGAAGACTGATCGGGTATAGGAAGAAAAGGCCGAACTGCGCTCTTATCTGTGCGTGAAGAAAACATGTTTAAGGACAAATTCATCTGCTAAAACAGCAGCATGTGACAGCGATGATACATTTTGCTCAATCAAATAAACCACGACACGTTCTGGTAGACAACTTTTAAAATCTTCAAGCAGAATTAATTCTCTCAATGACGCAAAGTCATCCACTTTACTGTCATTACACCATTTATCCAGCAAAGCACTTTTCTCACGAGCGAACTCTACAAAAGTTTTTTTTATGGTTACGGAACCTCTGCCTATAGGCTTCGGGAACCAATTCATACGCACGGAGAATGGCTCATTTTACCGTGTCATACTGTAAACTCTCCTCCAACGGTAAAGTCGAGAAAACTTCTTGTGCCTTACCCACTAATTTGCACTGAAGTAAAATTGTCCACGCTTCTTTTGGCCAACAAAGTGAAGTCGCGATACGTTCAAAAGCATTAAAATAGGAGTCAACCTTGGTTTCCCTAAAATGAGGTACTAACATAATATTTTTACCAACATCAAATGTACCCGTTACTGAGATTGCATCTGCCGGTGGAGAGACCATAGAGACTCGCGAGGGAACAAGTGCAGAAGGAGCTGGCATAACGTGAGGAGGAGGAACTGCCTGCGCGGCTGCCGCACCACCAACAATTTTCATGGCATCTAACTCCAATTGTCGCATCTTAACTTGTTTTTCAGCCTCAATCTCAAGTGTGCGTATCTTAAGGCGCAAATCTAATTCAGCCTGTCGTTTTTCCGCTTTTTCTTGAGCTTCCATTTGTAAACGAGCTCTCCGAACTTTTAATCTCGTATCCCCCTTAGAACCAGAGGAAACCGGTGAGAACGGATCAAACGGCGGCAGGACGGTCCTGACCACATCCTCTGCGCCAGTTCCAGAGAACGTCTCACTTCGCACATTCTCTCTATCGGTTACTTCAGGACTAGAAATGCCTTCCGCCCCAACTAACACAGAGTCTGAATCCGACACAACCAGAATTTTTAATTCAAGCAACCGATTCCACACAACGTTTTTAATCTCTTTCTCAAGCGATTGTCTCGCTACCGGAATTTGGAAATGACTCGCAATGGCTAGTAAATCATCCTTTCTACATTTGTCAAATAACTCCACAGTGGGGTTGTCAATAAAGGTTTTTAAATCAAGCAAAGTCATGATTACTACTCCTGTCCAACAAGCAACAACCCACGACTTAAACTTTGTCTCCAACCTACCAACATTCCCTAACCTATACCATCACTTGATTTCCAGTACATGAACAGCGTTTAAATGTTACAAACCCTATTTTTTTAGTTGTCTAGGGAACAAGGCTGCAACATTAAAACATTGAACGTGTACTGGAAAAAAATAACTGGAAACCATAAAGTCAACCTTGATGTCCTTTACTTTGGTGAACCATTACCGAATACCTCAAAACATATTGTGAACATAAATTTACAAACTATATACAGCCAATAACAAAACCCAAAAATAACTCACAAAAGAACGGGGACAAGAGAAAAGAACAAGACCGTGCCAAATCAAAGAAAGAAACAAAAACATAACCACACTTACTAAACAGGAAACAAAACTTCTACTCTAACTCAACCATCACGATAACCCATCCATTAAACAAAAAGAAAAATCCTCTGCGTCCAAGACGCCCTAAATACACTACACTTACTAGAAACAAAAATACAAAGAGTGGCACGTGTCACTAACCTAGTGTACTAGACAGCAATTAATGGCTCAGTGATGCGCATGTATGTCACGTGACTTCCTACCTGGTCTTAGTCTCTTCCCCCGTTTAGTACTGTCATTTGATCAACCGGATAACAAACCGCAGGAAACACCAGAGAGACAAGACCCAAAACTGAGCCACGAATTACTGACTCATCAAAGAACACCGACTTAACAACAAATAAATGCAAGGATGGTACAGGGCAGAACAAGCACGCGAGTCAACGACCAAACAACCACTCAAACAATTGTGGCATGCCAGAGAGCTCCCGCCTCCTGAACAGGTGCACCTTTAAATCAACAGTAGCGCGCCCTCATTGGTGGATCCGCGCGTTGTCATCACAGTGATTGGCAGACACACATTGACCATGCAGGTAGTCACATCGCCCTGCTAAAACAAAAGTTAAAGAGACAGAACAAACAAAGGGAAGAAAACAAAAACAAAATACCATTCCCGGAAACAGTTAATAATATGGGACGTAACAATGAACGAAACATTCTTCTAAATATAGTGGAATTTTTGAAGAAAAAAGAAAAGCAGTATTTTTTTAATGGAAGTCTCAGTTTCTGCATCAAAGGTGTGCACTATATATCTAATATCCATTATGCACAAACCTAAGAATTGAACAGAGCTTAAACTGATCTGCACAAAGGATCGAGTGTCTTCAACCTTTTATACAGTACATTACAGAATGCAGTTTTTCCTCTCCAGGGCAGGTGTTAGAAAAGAGAAGTGATAAGGGTGCCAAGAATTTTGAAATCAGTAGTTTAAAGCAACACAGATTGCATTTTTTGCTAATCCTCATGAAGGATGGCAGTATTTCTAGACTGTTCTTAAAAATGTCCACTGATTCTTGCTAGATTTCTCTGTTTATTTCCTCAAGTTGACATCACGACCTTCCTCCGCAATCCCAAAGCACTTAGACGCATCCTAACACTGTACAATATCCCAAGTGCCTTGCCTATGGCTTGAAATATGTTTAGCTACATAAATAGAGATGATTAGAAGTTTATACGATGTGTTGATAAGAAAGGCGCCATAGATTACTGTCTGAACAGATTGAAGATATCATCAATCATCCTGTGTGGTTGTCAAGCTGCTTGTGTTTTTCCTCGATTCCTAACTGCTGCTTGTTTTTCTCTCTGACTGTAGAGATAATTTATTTGTACCGGCTTTGCTGCTTTATTTCAGTTTTGGGTTAAAAAAAATGTAAGGACTTTTGACTTAATTAATGGGTATTGAAAGTGGATCTCAAATTTTAAGTTTTATTTCAGTGCTGCTGCTTTCGGCACGTCCGATACATAAAACCATCTGTGGTTTATCATGTGAAAGTGAATTAAATGAGGAATAAAACTTAAAATAAAAATAATTTTTAATTGTGAATAAATTTCCATTAACTACACAAAGTGTTTTATTCCTCTTATTCCACTGCAATTTTTCAACAATTACATAATTTTTTTCAAAAGAATTTCATTCTCGAATGACCTGATTTTAACCATATTTATAGTTTGCATTTTATGTTAAAAGGTAATATGTCATCTCCTGGACATTCCTTATCACATTTATCACATTATAACAGTGAATAAATTAAAATTTGCTTTTTCATTTAGCAGACGCTGGTAATGTAACCAAGAAAACTTGGTAGTGAAGACTCTCCAATGCTGTAAAACTTAACACTAAAAGTTTTGACACTGGAGTCTCCTTACACAAAGGCTGAATAAATGTCTACTGATAGAAAACATCATCATGATCCTCAACATGATTTTATGATGTGTGTTTTTAAAAAGACTCCCATGTAAATAAGCCACCAGTCATGTAAACCAAAGAATTGTAATTGACTCCCACTAGATTTCTGTCTAAACCTCAGCAGGCTGTGTTTATTTCCTCACACAGTCCAGTTAACATGACCCATCTCTTCTATACCACCTCCTATCAGATGCTTAGATGTTTAGTCTGTACATATTGTATAATAGTAGGGAGAGGAGAGAATCCCAAAACATTTTGAATGTCCCTCTGTCACCCCATATGATGTCTGTGCTTTTGATTATGTTTTGATGAATAAGTGGTGATGACTGGATTACATCCGATCATGTGATTACAGCTGATCGGATCAGAAATGGCCAAGTTTTAATGTGTATGCCAAAAAATTTTTACTTAATCTTTTACTAAAGAAGTAAACAAAAGAATATAGATGAGATGACTCATTTACATTTACGTTGTTATTTATATTGTTAGATTTATCTGACGCTAGGATTTTTTTTTCCACTTTGTCACTCCTTCATGCCCCCAGTCTCTCATGAACCCTCTGTACGGAGGCAGTCTTCCTCCTGTGTACGTTGTAATGGCTGGCATGGCTGTGTGGGCGTTCTTCTGCTCAGGAGGATCTCTGAACAAACTCTCCCAGCTCTGCACACGTAAGTTCTGCACTCGTTCATTTCGTTTCAGATTTTCAATCACAGTTTAGTTTAACATTTTATGTTATCGATAATATACCCAGGAGGAGATCGTGAACTTCACACTGAGCAAGAAACATTTATGGAACATATTGCGGTGCCACAAGACGCTGGCGAGAATCGCATTAGTTTAATTGACAAATATTTTTTGATCTGAGTGTCTCAGTAGATCAAGTTGTGGTCAGACAATTTATAACTGTTTAAATGCCCATATCTTTAAATGCCCAAATTAAATTTGTCTCAGGAGCCATTTTGATCGCACCAAAAAAGGTGAACTGTTAAAAACCATGACACGTATTTTCTCAGAAATCAAATACAATCCAACCAATCAGATGACGTCTTCTAATCTTCTGGGCCTGTATTTAAAATTCTTAGTGCAAAGGGTTTCTGCTAAGTGATGTAATTCTAAGGAAATGTTTAGAAATTTGGCTGTTTCCCCTTAAAATGAAAGAGAAGACTAACGTTAAAAGTTCACAAAGCATCTTAACTGCTTCGGAGTAGAGAATAAGGACTTTTAAGAGGCTTAAGAGTTTCTTTAGCAGAGGAGAAAATGGCTGAAAAGTGAAGAGGGAGAAGAAACGTGTTGTGTACAATATTTAATAATCATAGTGAATTAATAAAATGCCTTAAAAGGTTTTTTAATAATAATTCAGATAAGATTGTGCAGGGATTATTTTTGTGACCAGTCATACATGTTACAAACAGAGGTGGGTAGAGTAGCCAAAAATTGTACTCAAGTAAAAGTACTGATACTTCAGAATAATATGACTCAAGTAAAAGTAAAAAGTAGACATCCAAATAATTACTTGAATAAGAGTAAAAAAGTACTTGGTGAAAAAACTACTCAAGTAAAGAGTAACTGTTGAGTAACGTCTGATTTATTTTTTAACACGACAACAATCAGACAGACAAAAATATACAAAATAATCTTTAGGCAAATTATGGCATCCAATCAATAAAATAAATTAATTAATTACAAAATAGCTTAAATTAAAATAATTCAGGTAAATTCAAGTACTTAATAAATAAAATAATAATAAATAAAAAATAAATATGCACAAGTAACACAAATTTCCAAACCTTTATACTTTATCAGGCAGAACTAGAACGAGGCAGCCCATAAATTCTCATAAACTGTGTGTGTGTCTCCAGTGACAGAACAACAGAAGGAAACACACACACACATTTCATTTCTTTTGTGTTGTGATTGTTGCACATTTGATGCATTGATGAAAGGGCAATAATAATGAAATACATCTCTACTCCTTTAATTAATTTCAGGAAGCCTCTAGTACTTTCCTTAGTTTCAGGTAAGCTAAAGCTTCTGGTTGCAAAGCTGTTTTTGTTTCTCAAAATATCTTCCTTCATGTTCATCAGAACAAAGAAATTTATACAGGTTTGTAACAACATGAGAGTGAGTAAATGATGACAGAATTTTCATTTTGAGTGAACTATCCCTTTAAATATGTGTGTTCGGCACTGCAAGAAACGACACGTCTGATGTCATCTGTTTGTCGGCTCTTGAGGCGCTGAGTAAAGTTGAGCACATAAAAAAAAACTCGAAACAGCTGAACTCGACAAAACTGCTCTGTTGCTAACTAACGCGTCCCACCGCTGAGATTGAGTATGGTAACGAGACGAGACTGCACAACTACGTTTGATTGGTGAAACACAGTCACGTGGTAGAGCCTTAGCGGAAGTTTCTCTCTGTCAAAATAAAACATTAAAATTGATGCGTAGAATACCAAAGAGGTAAAAAGAAAAGTAACGAGATCATTGTAGCCTAATGTAGCGGAGTAAGAGTACAGTTTCTTCTTCACAAATCTACTCAAGTAAAAGTAAAAAGTATAGTGATTTAAATCTACTCCTAGAAGTATAATTTTTTCAAAAACTTACTCAAGTAAATGTAACGGAGTAAATGTAACTCGTTACTACCCACCTCTGGTTACAAATGTAATACCTCATGCATTCGCGTTTTGGGATTGAAAAGTGAATTTTGTGGAGATTTTCATTGAACCTAACTAATTTGCCTTCGCGATGGCATTTCGGCTCTGTTTCAGAGATGTTAGCGTATCTTTAAATGCATTTACATTTATTACATTTATAACATACAGATGTTAGCGCATCTCTTATATGATCGGTCACAAAAGTAATCCCTACACGATATATAGACTCAGTTATCTTAACATAGAGCAAGAGAGAGAACATATTTTAAATGTTATATTTTTTTTATCCTATATATTTATTGGAAAACTAATTACAGTCTCCAATAGAATGTCACACCTAGTAACAGGTTAAGCCCCGCTTTCTCTCTAATATATAAAGTTGTTTTTCCTTACTCAGAGTTGCCCCGAGATTGGTCCTGATTCACTCTTAAGATAAGATTCCAAGTTAAACATTTTTAAGCTAAATTACGAGCTTTCGCAGATCATTCCTATGAACTTTATAAATCCGAGCCCAGAGGTTTTTTCTGATTTTCTGTGCCATATATGCATCAGACTTTAAGCCAGCGCTTTGTGGACATTTAATATATTTATCATTGAATATATCCTGCAATATAACATGCTGAGAGATAGTGAGAGCTGTGTTATAATGATCTAACCTGTCATTCTGTCTCATGGCTCTGTCCACAGGTAAGAGGACCGAGGCAGCGTCTTCGTAAGGCAGCCGAGTTCTGACCACACAGCGAGACGCAGGCAGTTTGTTGCAAGGCTGCATTCACTTCTCGAAGTAACAGAAGCAGCTGGAGCAACAACAGTAGCAGCGTCCATCTGTTATGATGATTGCCCTGGGGTTAAACTCGAACCCCTACCAACAGGGCTGCCTTACAGGTTATAGGACTCTCGGCTCATGCTCAATGTAAATAGCTTGACATCTTTACAGACATCCAAATCCATACTTTTAATGAATTTATTTGATCACAAACATTTCAGAATAGCATTTTACATATAACGCAGTGTTCTTTTTGTTAAATCACAAATGATGTTACTTTTTTTTTCTTTGGTGAAAGTGTAATGTAAATATTAACAGTATCCTAAGGACTATCCTTTGTTTTTTTTTTTTTTGTTTTTTTTTTTTTTGCGCAGAAAGGTCAGAGGTGAGGGCCTGGGGCCGCACTGTGTCTTGCTTACAGTCTGGATTTGTCCCACATATAAATTCCAGACTGGGAATAGTTCACTTCTTTACAAAAGGCAAACACTGAATCTGAGAAAAGTGACTCAAATATGACGGCGGGAGAGAAGTTGTGATGTGTTATACATATGCCTAAAAACCTGACATTTTTTCTGTCATACCACATTAATGTCTTTAGCATTTGTACTGCAGTAAACTCAAGAACATTTAGCCTTGATTTGACTGTATAGTGTTAATATGTCAGTCAGAACCCTGGCCACGATTCCTGCCACTAGGTTTGTCGAACTGATGACGAACCCAGACTGTAAAGCCAAACTAAAGCCATTGGCCTGACACAGTCTGGTTCTGGGCGAATGCAGAAGCATTTCAGCTGCTAATGCACCCCCTTAATAACACGGCACACACCACCATGGATCAGCAGTTCACAGATTTTTATTTGGCAGTCATTAATTCAGTGAGCCCTTTGAGCAGAAAGCCTGATTCTTTTGCTCTTATCAAATGCCACATGGACTGAAATCCTCTGTCTGATTACTTCTGCATTGGGCCAAACATATGCAATGTGAATGTTTTAAAGTGTATGTCTTCAGAGGCAGTCCACTGACAAATATGTTGAATCATCTACTGTGTGTATATATACTAGTCAAGCAGAATTAGCTTTGTAATTTGTGTCTTTCACATCGATTCATCGAAAGCCGTCTACATGTTCTTCACCTTTGAGAGTTCGATCAACAAGTCCGTCTAGATCACCGGTCAGTAGACATCAGGAACACTTTCAAAGTCATCTTTAATGTAGCTGCAAATTCACCTGCAACATCATTGTTTCTGGTTTCTCTACTATCAGAATGTTGAGGGCTTCATTTTTTAAGATCTCTCAAACTTTTATCTTGTGTAACTGGGTGCAAACATATTCCTGTAGACAACAAGCAATACAGCAGCTCTTTCTAACGTTTGGTTTTACCGCTTCAAACACTGGTGCTGGCTTGTGTTAGTTCAGGAGACATTCTTCGATTGTGTTTTCATTTCCATGAATTGTTCACTCAGTCATGGATGAACAAGTGCTTTTTTTTTAACGCTCATGGTTATTTAACCAACGTAATGCTGCTTTGCTCTCTGAGATTATTTGTTGACTTTATGAAAACTGTTTGACTTTCTGCTGGTTTTCATTCGCCGCTCAAAGAACAGTTTCGAGACCAGCATACCGATAACACATCTATTATTACATCTGTCATGGTTAGAATATAAATCTGTGCCATGTCATTTTTTTCCCCCTTTGTTTTCAAAATAGAATCATTCATTAAGGTACGTTATGGGCCTAAGCGGATGCTAGTGATTTGATTTCTCTGGTTTTCTTTTTGCACAGCCATTTTGTACCTGGCTAATTGGTACCACATCATACAACAGTACAGTCTTCGCCTCAGGACTCACTGTGTGATTAAGAACAAGCAACCTGATGTTCTGGATTAGTCCAAGGCAGCTTTATCTTTCTGAGGCATGGCTGGATTTTAATAACTACCTGGAACATAACACATCTCTCTGGGCATTTTCTGTCCTAAATAAAAAGCCACCTTCAGTATGCACCAAGTTCTGCAGAAGAATGTGTTTCTGTGGTTTTTTCACTTTGTTATCCAAGACTAACATGATAAATGACCTTATTTGAACCTTTCATGGAAAACCTGGTAGCGTTGCAGTGATATTACTTGTGCCTGGTCATACAAGAACTATATAATCCATGGCTTTCTTGGTGCTGGAATGGTAAGCTTATCTTTTGTAAACTGACAGATTTACCTGGGAAGATTTATAAATTTTACTTTTTAAAAATATACAATCTACAGATACAAAGGTGAGGTCAAGTCTGCCACATCACTGTCAAGAAGAAAGATTGATAAATAACAATGTAAAGATTTTCCTGAGAATGTACTGTAACACACGTAAAAAACGTGAGAGTCCCCAGATCTAATGAGAAATAATCTGGATCATCTTTCCATTATCAATCTTCCTATTTATCCAGAATGAAACTGCGCATGAGTGCAGATTATACTCACCAATCTGCGGACCAGCCGGTGAGCCCGACTCTCAGAATCTTTGTAAAATTTCTTGTCAACAAACATTGCAGAGAACAGTTGGCATTGGTGAACCATTTTATTATTATTATTATTATTATTTCAATTTGGATTCTAATACCCCAAGATAAATTCAGGACACCTTGTGACCAGTGGAATCCAGGCTGGTTATCCTTTAGCATGGCTCGTTTATAGAGAACAATCTCTTTCCCAATATACCCTTCTCTCTATTCTTATCATCCTGCACTGAACTGAGCTTAGAAGTGGAAAGTAGGACGACCTCCACATTTGTCTTTTGCATTTAAACAGCTAATATTTTGGTCTAAAGATTGGTTTAACCTTCATATTTTCCCTGGGTCTTTTTGACCCTGCTGGAAGAATTTAATAACTTTGGTTTTCTTCCACATATTTGCCTGAAATTTACCAGGATTGTTCCAAATTATGAACTTTGCAAGCAAAATTAATTTTGTCTATTTTCGTTGAACTATGTGTTCAACACAATATATACTTTTCCTTTTGGAACAGCTTGGGTCATTTTGACCCGGCCACATTTAGTGGGGCAATAGGTCACACTTTTTCCCTTTTCAGTGCAATGAACATACATACAGACACAAAAATGCACACACAAAATGTCCACTAACACACGCACCCAAAACACACACTCACACCCCACACATGCATGCACACACACAAACACACACACAAATTGGGCATTGTATTTCATTAGGCCTCCAGAAAAGGAAAAAAACATTTGTAAATATTTCACACTTTTGATATGCCTTTGCCTAGCAAAGGGCAAAATATGATCTACTGAAATGATGCTACACACACACACACACACACACACACGTTGTGTTTTCATATTCAAATCATATTTGTTTCCTCTCTCTTATTTATGAATTTAGTTGCATCAGTCAGCTTTGGCCTGGAGATATGCTGAGTAATGTTGACATTTAACAGTCAGTGGTTATCCAAAATAATATTTAGGAATTTCTGCTTATTTTACTCAAAACATGGCAAAATTTCATAAGGTTTATCATTCATAAATTAAGTATAATAAAACATGAGGTAAACGAAGTTTTATTCACATGAAATTATGGCATGTTTTTGAGTGTGTGTGTAGCCTGTTGTTGGTTGATCAGATGACATCAGGTGGGCAAAATACATATTACAAGTGTAAAATAGATATTACACACAGAATGGTGATAATTGTAGAATTTTTGATTTATAAGCATTCAAGTCAATTTGGCCTGTAAAAAAAACAGGTTTTATTATTTGCTGACATTAAAAATGGTCAAAATGGTTTCAAAACAATCTCCTGCCCTTCAACTTTTGTGCATCAACTTTTGTGCCTCTATAGTGAAAATAATTAAAAATTTCTTTTTTCTTACTAAAAAATGAGGCATTTTTGTATATAAATAAGGTTTATTATACCAAATTTATATTTTTTGCAAAATATATATTAATATGTTGGAAATAAGTTGGACTAAAAAGGTGAAAAAAAAGGCTATCATATATACTTCATTTTTTATAAGCAGTCAAAACAGACAAGGTCAAGTTGACTCAGCGCTCCTAATTTGTATAGGAGGACAACACAAGGGTTAAATCATATACTAGTAGACGTAGTATAACTCATTATAACTCAAGTAAAGATCTGAGACTTCGTTTACTGTGGATGCTGTGAGCAGCCATGTTGAAATACTTGGTATAGAGGAGATCTTCCTGATTCCTAGTTGAAGGCTTGAGGATTTGTTTTCTTTTTTACTTGGAGGTCAGAACTTCCCAGTTACAAGTTTTAGTCAAATGCAGTAATAATCATAACCGGTGCTCACAGGATTTTGGACTGAACATTTGTATGCTACTTTATCCATTTTTAAATTATTTAGATGTAACAAAGAAGGAAACACGCTTTAAAAATAACAACATAAAGTGACAGATTTGCATGATTTCGTCTTTCATGTTCAAGAATTCTCTTAAATTCCCATCTTTGTGTTTAGTGTTTGATGAGTATTCTAAATGTGTGGTGTTGACACCATACATTATCACAGATTTTTAAATCATCATATCTTTTAACCATGTGTGTTATATGCAGCTGTTGCTTCAATACCTGATGATGGAGAATCACAAGGTGATGTTAATATGATGATGTGAAAGGCAGATTAACCCTTACAAATGGGGTCAGTCTTCTGCTTTAGCTGTAAATATTTGCCTCGAAGGTGTGTTTCTTTGAGGCATGTGACTGCCATTAGTCATTCAGGTGTGAATTCCGGCAAACTCAGACAGGTTAAGGTTTGTACCAGATGCCTTTTAGATACTATGAGTTAATATTGATGTTTAATTTTACAAACATTGTTCAGAAAATAAGTGTGTGAGCTAATATGAACAGCCATGTGTTCGACAGGCGTGTTTCAGTGTTTAATTGACTGTGAATGTATAAGATTTCAGGTCACCATTTCATTTTGCCACCATTTCCTGCAAAACACACTCAGTTTTGTTCAACCGGCAAGTCATAAAACATCCATGAACAAAGAACAAGTTAATTTTTCATTGGCTGTATGTTTGCTTGCTGCGATATGCACAGGGATCTGATCACGTTTCGGTCACACGACTACTCTCTTGACTCTTGACCTGGAAATAAGGTGCTTTCACGTCAATAGTTTTTGTCGTCCCCATTATTTACTATAATCACCAGTATAGTTCTGATGGTCTTATTAGGATTGTCCATGTGCTATGACTGGATTAATATAGGAAGGCTATCCTGTAGTAAGCGAAAGGAAGTCACCTTGAGGGCGGTGTACTCATCAGAACACCTTCAGGGCTTGATGGAAATGACGCAGCAGCTATTTTGTTTTCAAAGACAAATCAGTTCTGACAGAACACGTTAGTTCTGGAAAAAAAACTATAACTCATCTTTATTAGTAAATTTATGGTATTCCTACAGGCATAAAATAAATCCTTTTGGGCAAGGACACTGGACAGGTAGTCTAAAAACATTGCTGTCATGTCTTACAGCCATGTATGTGAGTCTTTGGTTTTCATTTTCTTTTTGATGACAAAGTTGCCAGATCAGTTCAGGCAGGATCGTGAACTTTGACCGAACTGTTAATGTTATCAGATTGCACCTGAATAGACATTGGCATTGTAAGTGGAGCGAATGATTCACAAGCAGCCATCACGTTACACTGATTACACAGTGACTCCTTTGCTCAGTCACCATGTTTAGTTAAACAGACATGTCACAGTTTGGCCATTTATCCTGTTCTCTGCCGTCTTGTTTGACTGTGAGAAACTCCTTGTTAGTTTGTTTTATGTGTTTTGCTGCGTTTAATGTCCTGTATCTCGTCTTGTGTTCGAGCTGTATTGAATTTGGTGCTAATTTCATCTCTTACATACACATTAGAAACATTGAAGACCTTTTATTTGTCCAGATAAATTTACACATTCTTATTGAATCAATGTTATTTTTGTTTGTATCATAGACCATTAATAATATGAACAATATGATAACAGGATTATCATCTGTTAATTGGGTGCTTAATTTAAACATGGCAAAAAATAAAGTAGAAATGGTCATAAATAATCGATGGATAAGATGGTGTCATATTCCAACATTCAATAATAAAGTACATTTATATACAGCAAAAAATAGAAAACTTCAGAAGAATGGTCTGTTTTCTCAGTGAAACAACACTTTCTAAATAAAAAACCCACAAGCATTGAGGTGTCTTTTTTTAACCCCTTAACTTATGTGCAATTATATGGGAAAGTGGTAGCTCAGTGATTAAGGCATTGAGTTACTGCTCAGAAGGTCATGAGTTTAAATCCCAGCTGCCTCTGCTAAGCCCCTGAGAAAGGTCCTCAACTGCTCCGTTGTATAAATGAGATGAATGTAAGTCCCTCCGTATGAGGGTCTACCAAATGCTGCAAACGTGAAAAACTGTAAATGTAATTCTTCTTAAATGATGTTACTTAGAAAGTACAATAAGGGTGGCAGTTACAGGAGTAAGGAGTGTTAATCT
Organism: Tachysurus vachellii; assembly: GCF_030014155.1. NCBI lineage: Eukaryota > Metazoa > Chordata > Actinopteri > Siluriformes > Bagridae > Tachysurus > Tachysurus vachellii. The sequence continues at coordinate 14,362,066 of NC_083479.1, forward strand.
GGGGGCTTAAAATACTGTTTTTTGTTTAACATTCACCGGTGTCTTTACAGCAAATCCAAAAACGTTTTTCGGTTTAAATATCAGCTTTTGTGTTTGACATCAAAGCACACGTAGCAGGTCTACACTTCATCCTTGGTCGCTGGTTTATAAATAACATTTTGTCTGGAGTCAGGTTTATATCTGTGAAGAAAAGAAAGTATTATTTTTAACAAGGCTCAATTCTGATCTGTTTTATCCTTGCAGCATTGATGTGCGTAAATGCACTATGATTGGTATAATTGGTATATATAACGTTTATATCATGGAATTATGAAAGCATTTCGAGTCCAAACTGAGAGAAAATGAGAAATGAAGGTCATCCAATGTTCCTGCATAAACAAACTCAGTCAGTTCTCAGCACATTAGTTTGTTACTCACTTTGAGTGTTTTTGCTGCTGTTGATAAGCGTACAAGAAGAAAAAGAGCAAAGTCAACACAAACAAGAGTCCAAAGGCAATAGCCAAGATATCACCTGCAGACCAGAAAAGATTCATTTAGAAACAGGATTATAATCATTAAACAGAAATACAAACAAAATTTTAATTAAAATTAAAAAGTTATTGTTTGGAGTCATAACCTACCTCTAGACAGTCCATCTGTAAAGAAAAACATAAACCAATACAATTTAATAAACTATAAAGATATCAAGCTCTTTAGAACATTTTGTCAGAACTCATTTTTGAGCGATTCGGGCAGCTCACGGAAAATGTTCATTTGTTCAAACGTTCATACGTTCATACGTAGAAGCTGAGAGATAAGCAGTAGTTTTGTCTGGAGTGCCATCCAGAAGAATGAAAACAAACATCCACTGACAGTGTTGTGAAATAAGCACTTAACTGCTCAACACAATCCTCAGCTGCATATTTGCAGTGGTGTATGTCTGCTGGCGTGAGCGGCGTACCTCCAGCTCAGCATGTACTCACACGATTAAGGATCAGCGCAACACTATGGTGCTCGTCAATTCTTATTTAAGTATTGTATCCACTGACACAGTGGATCTTTTAGTGCAGTGGATCTTTAAATGATGTTTGTTATAGTTATTATCCTTATTGTATTTGTTTGGCTTCTTGAACTGAATGGGTTTAATCCAAGTGTATTAAACGTCAAAAAACGTAAAGATCGTCATATTTGACAATCAGACATCCTGTATTCTGTGGGGAATATTTCAGGAAGAATAAGCCAAGTGAAAATATCCATGTTCAAGAAAGCCTGTTCTGAACCGAGTGTGTTGCTGTGTACTGAAAGTTTAGGAACCCCAGTTTCAGGGCTGTCCAAACCCAGGCAACAGGGCTGGACGGAAGACACATATTTATTAGTGTTTATTAGGATAAGTGCCACATTTCTATTTACCCTTTCACCTGACAGTGCTAACAGTCTTAGCTAAATGGCAAAAGCCTTTTTTTCTCTCTGATTACACCTACAAATTAATATAGCAAATACTTGTGCCAAAAGCCTGCTGCAGTAATTAATGAATTTAATATCATTATATAAGTCATTATTGAAACAAATAACAGGAAGTGGAAAAAATATAACAGGAAAGAACGTTTTATGAGAGCAAACAAGACTTTGACAGAACTTTTACTAGAACCAATAAATTGGATGCCTCTAACCTTTAAACATGGAAAAGGTTTTGGGAATTTTTTTAAATATTCTAAATGTGTCATTCATCCTGGAAAGATTTATGAATATCTTGTGTGTCACAGCTACAGCTAAAATGTAATTCTTTCAAATATTAGTCATCGTCCCTGAAATATATTATGTTATCGATGTCCAATCTTATCCGGAAAGGGCCAACCAAGCAGAAGCCAAACCAGAGTCTAATAAAAGCCTAGAAAAAATGATTAAACAGGTGGAATCAGGTGTGGCTTCTGCTTGGTTGGAATGAAAACCTGCACCCACACCAGCTCTTTGTGGATAAGATTGGACACCACTGTATTAGGTGGTCTAATCCGACTCATCAGATGAAGACTGTTGTGCATCACTGGCTTTTGTGTTAAATGAGAGTGCCTTTATTTATACATGTATTTTGTAATGACTAAATAGAAGTCTAAACTTCCACCCAGTTCTGCTCCTGAACGCTTACATTAAAATTTGTGATGCTAAGATAAAGTGGGTTTAGATTAGTTAGATGACATTCTCATGGATCAGTATTGGACAATGTTACATCATGTTTTATGTGCAAAATATATACGGAACAAATCCGAACAGACGAGGCCAAGGCGTCTACTATATGTCTATTATTACAATATAATAATATCATTTACAATATAATAACAGTATAACTAAGACACTTACCCTGTGAACCATTTGCTGTAGTTGTTGAGTAATTGTCTGTCTCAGATGACCTACCTGCATGTAAAAAGGAATTGTTGATCACAGGTTTACATGGATGCTTTAAATACTTTTTTTTTTAAGCGTCATTAATCAGCTAGAGCTTGTGCGTGTACGGTTAGAGATAAAAATCTTTTACGTAATGTTATCTGCTATTGTCAAACCAGTTATGATTATAATGATGCACTGACCGTATCCAGAATTTGACGTAGGGAAAGACACCAGGACTCGTCTTCCGTAAAGATTTTGTGGTGATCTGAAGTTTTTGGTTAAACTCTGGTTGTGTCCACCTTTCAGCGTCTCCTCCAGAGCAGCGAGCTATTTTTAAAAAGGCAAATGTAACCCTACACTCTTTAAAGCAATTATAACAAAGACTATTTATGTGCTGCTCATCAGGCATTTCCTTTGACACACTGTACTATAAACAAAAACAGAGCCTGATACTGTAACCCTCTACACAGGTTGTTTTCATGATACACAAACTTCTCAGGGTGCCAAACAGTACATTAGCTACTCTAAAAAAAAAGACTTTAAAGGGTGATAGAACTGACCTGTTTCCTTGAGACTGTGATTGTGTCATTGAATATTGTCCAGTTTACTGACTGGTAACACGGCGGAGTTGTTAGAGACCCAGAGTATCTGTAAAACCTCTCCAGACTGTTTGGCAGAAGGTGGCGGACATTAAAACTGGGGATATTAGTGTCCGTCTCTGTAAAGACCACAAGTTATATCCAGTTTACCCTGATATTCAAACCATTCTAAATATGAATCATATATAATATAAAATCATATAGCAGTTAAAATATATTAATATTTATTATATAAATGCAGGTAGAGTATTTACCCTCAGAGCTAACATCTTTAATTACAGACAGGATTCTTTCATAGTTTTTATTCTCGTGAAGACCAATCTGTAAAGGAAAATGTGATGAAAATATTTATATTGTTAATCCACTTCTACAAATCTAAATAAATCTGATGTAAAATCCTTATTTAGACACAGACCTTTGACTGTATCATAATAGTTTATTTTTATAATATGTGACTGGGTTTAAACAAATAGAACTCTTCCACTTAAGTCATTGTACTGACCATTAAATGCACTAATATTTGTCTGTTATTTTGCTTAGCAGCCAAAGGTTACTGTTAACAGATTACATTCCATGGTGGAAGAATTGTTTACTGCGAACACTCGAGTGTACGTGTAATAAAGATCACTAGTAAGAGGGTTTCACTCATTTTTGATACAGTCCTTGTAACCTGCCTCTCATCAAGACTTGTTGCTTGATATAAACTTTTTTTTTAATTATTATAATTATTTTTTATTTTTTTTTTATTATTAAATCAGGATAAGTCTAAAGCACTAAAGTCACCAATGAGGGCTTCTTTTTCACAGGGGGTTTCAAGTATAGCTCATTTAGGAGGTAAAGAATACTTGAGGAAGTCATCATTAGCAAACATGTACTGTATTTTGAAATAGATTCTAGAAAGGAAAAGGTCAAAGCTTCTTCTTCTGAACCATTAAGTGGAAGTTCAGTGGTATTTGGCTACAGACCAGAAGGTCAGAAAGTCATGAGGTCAAATCCCAGCACTACCAAACTGTCACTGTTGAGTCCTTGAGCAAGACCCTTAACTCTCAACTGCCCATTTGTATCTTGTTTCAATTACAGGTTTCTTTGGATAGGAATGTGAGCTAAATGAGTTAAATGGAAAATCCTAAAGGTTCTATGTAGGGACTCTATAGCAGAGTTTTATCAAGTAGCAGAGATCCATAAATCCTTTAATGGATACTTTGATTATGACTTTTTTTTTTAGACACATTTTAGTCTTACCCCAATGAAGGCTCCTAACACAGCAAGTCCATCTGGTTTGCTTGCAGCTTCTGTGATGTTGGAATATTTTGAGTTATAATGAACTACGTGGATCTGGAAAGGAGAGAAAAATATTGACATCATGGTAATCATGTTGCTGTGCAGTATTGCACTGGGTATTTGTAGTGTTGTGCACCCTCAAGGTCAACACAGTGAGTGTAAACAATGCTTAAGTATAAACAGCCATTGTGTTGCTTTTTCCTTCGATAATCCTTAATTCATAGAAATATGTACCGTGAGTTGAAAATATAAACAATGTTGTTGGTTGTTCTAACCTCTGCAGGGAAGTGAATGTTATCAATGGTGTGTTCTGAACCAGGAACTTTTGTGTTCCCCCAGTGGAAATGCAGCTGGGCTGCCAAGTAGATCTGTTCAAACCCTTGTACTATACGCATGGTGTTGGGCAACTGCAGCTGCACTAATGGAAAGAAAACAAAATGGATACGCACACACAATTCTGATTGGTTTGTACCACAGTAACACAAATTTTAAGATATGAGCTAAACAAATGAACTGACTTACAAGTGTGACCGTTGTTTTTCAGTGTCAGTTCTGGGCGACCACTTAGATCATAACCTTCTAGTTTTATAGCAGGTAGCCTGGGATCATAGGTCACGTCTTTAGTCACGATGTCAATAGGAGACTGAGATTTTCCACTGCAGTCCGCAAAAGTTCTCAGCCATGATGCCTGATCTGTGTGAAAAAATGGTGATTGTTGCCCTTGTGGTGTCACCGAGTTAATTATAAAGCTTTGGCATGAATAACTGAACGCATTAGTGTCAGAAAAATAATGGGATAGTTATGTATTCAACCATTAATGTAAACCAAATTGAATGTGTGATATTTAAAGTATATCTTAAGTTTCTTAAGTTAGTAAAATTCAGGCTGCATTAAAGTGTCAAGATATAAATTCTGGCTTAAATGTTGAATTTCCACATGTCTTTGTTATGCTCAATGCCAGTATGTGCAGTCATAAACTGCCAAGTCATCACTGTGATCACTATTATTAATAATGGTTACTTGCTTTAGAACCAGTCGTAACACTAAACTTTAATGTTAGCTGGGATCACTAGTTAGGTCTGTAAACATAGTTCCAGCCACCTGGGTTAACCAGTGAGGTGAGAATCATCTTTGTGTACATATGAAACAAAGCTGAGGCCATTCAACAAAGTTTGCCCACCATGCTGGAAAATGTCATTTTAACCTTGCAGAACCTGGACGTTTATTTATGTATTTTATTTATTTAATATTTATGTTAAATAGCAACAATGCAGAATGCAAACAATGAAGCTGAAGTACAGATAATGAGGAGATGTGCCACACAGGGTTGTGTGTTATGATTGTGTCTGTGTGTCCAGTGCATCTATAGGCTATAATGAGGATGTCCAGCACCTAGTGGGTCAGTCTTAGCATAGATAAGTGAACAGCAGGTCTGGGAATCAGATGACTGGTGTCAGGTCTATATAGTGCTATAGGGGATATTGGTCACAAGGAATGCTTTGCAGGCTTGCCTTGATGGAATGCTGCAAGCTCAATCAACTGATTAATAAAATTGTGTGACATACCTTGGCCACAAGGTCACCACAAGGTCACCACAGAGTCTGCCAAGCTGAGTTATTTAGTAGTAATCATTAGCAAACAGGTGATCTTTCAGAGACTCCAGGTCTTTTGAAATCAAACTCTTGCAACAGGCTTGTAAGGAGCCGCTTAAAGTGACTCAAACAGCAAACAGAGGACATTCCACATGAGGTTTATGGAGAATTTAAGAGGCACCTCTGACTCCTTTCAGAAAAAACTATCAATGCTATCTCTGAAATCTGGCAGGCACTATAATGTTGTACACCATTTCACTAGTAAAATGAATCAGATATACAGTATAAAATGTTCATGGATCAGTTGAAGAGAGGAATCTGCTGTCAGCTCTGGAGGTGCTAGTCACAAGCTGATATTCAGATAGATCTGGATGGTGCACATGTTTTCCGATGTGTACAAGGTGAGAAAAAGAAAGACAAAGATACAAGACCTTTTTTGGACACATGTACACAAGAAGGTATTCAGATGATTCTCACCACTGCTGGTGCTTTAGAGGCTTGAAATAGAACACTGGGTTTGAATAAAGAGCTCCATGAATAAACATTGCCTTCTAGTCTTATCGAGGAAATACAATTAAGGATCACAACCTGCCTTGAAGTATTAATTAATCTTGGTTAATAAGTGACCAGCCTTCACAGAGGAAAGGTGGAAGGAAGCTCTTTCCTGATAAGGTAATGATAGGGTAATAATCTGGTCTTTTTCAGTAGCTATCACACATGACTCAGCTAATTAACACTCATTGATCATGGTGGATTGTCTAAAGGTCTTAGGGACTGGGTTTCAGTCTCTGTGATACAACCTACAATATCACAGGATATTACACCACTTTAGATTGTAATGTATTATTTACTTACTATGATAGCCCCAGTGACCGCTATTGGATGAGCCTGTAAAGAAATAAGAATGTAGGTTAAAAATGACATTAACAGTAGTTATACAACTGGTGAAAAACTGGTGATGTAGGTCAGGAAGGTAAAAGTGTATGGGCTCATAAGTATCAAAAACTCATTGCAGCTGGTTGCTTAGTTGCACATTTTCTTTGTGACTGATTTACAACAATACTGAACTCATACCATAAATAAATCAAGAAAAAAAATGGATATAAAAGATGAATCAGATATTTGTAAGAGGTAAAGTTCTGAAAAAGATGGGCTTTCGAACCCGTGCCGGTGTTGATGCAAGCTAGTGCATTTACATTCACATGCTCTCAGTATGAGTTACAGGTGCAGTAAGAGAAACGTCCTCTCTGGTCTCTCATGTCAGCACAATCCTTCCTCCATCCAGCTGGCTGAATGCAGGCATTATGCTTCTGAGAGTGAGCCTTATATGGAGCCCATTTAAAAGAGCTTTGGCAACTTACTGATGGCCATCAGGACTCCAGGCACTATTGTCAGTTTACATGGTGGGTCATGCTAAAGTTACAGAGATCAGCTCTTTAGTGTGGAACTTAAGAATCACAGAGGAATAAGAAAAGAATAGGTCACATGGCAAAAAGTTGTCTTTTCTGTTTAGCCCTTTAGTAGTTCATTATCACTTATTAGATTTGCTGCCACTGAGAACTGAATATATGAATGTAGAAAGGTTGCCTAATATTGTCAGTCACAATCAGATAACCTCTGGCTATTATTAGTATTATTATTATTAATTTAACTAAGTGATTCACACAGAGCAAATATAATATCATGTATTAACCCCTAAACACCAGGCTTAACAAGCAGTAATTTGTCTTGAAAATTGTACACATGTAAATTAAAGATTTAGCCATCGAATATTCTTTTATGTTTGCAGAACATTTTGTGAAGTTTTGTTCAATCTGGCAGGTTTTCTGTGTGTTCTGAGAATGTTACCTCGAACATCTTACACACTGACTGCGTCATCTTTAGGTGTAAGAAATACTGACATTAATGTTTCTGTATTTGATGTCTGGTCTGTGTGATGACTATTTCATTAAACTAAGTGCATTTTGGAAAGTTACACCAGAAATCCTATTGAACAACTTCTGAATATTTTAATACAGTTCAATGCTAAAACTCTTAAGAGGTCTTAATTTTATCCTTCTGGGAAACCCTTCCAGGCTTTGTCAGAAGTTTTCAGAGAAGATTCCAGTTAGAAACTGCAAGAAAGCTTAGTACTTAAAACGGCAGTGACTAGGTGGTGCACAGAGGTCACAGCTCCAGATTCTCCAGTTCCATCCTGAATTCAGTGTGAAGTTTCACAGGGTCTCCTATGTCTATGTTGGTTTCTTTCAGGTTCTTAGGTTTCCTTCCACTTCCCAAAACATTGCAGTTGATGGACAGAGATAGTGTGTGGGTGTTGTTGCCCAACAATAGACTGCTGTGTCTCTCAGGGCATGTTCCTGCAACATGCCCAATGTTCTCAAGAGCCACCATGACTCAACTGGAAGATGCATGAATGGATGAAAGAGCTTTATTTTGGAAGTGCAGAAGCTGCAGTAAAACTGATGTAGAGATATAGATATGTGCCTCTGACAGGTTCCTGGGGGTGGACCAGTGTGTTCAATACGCACACCGACTACGCAATTTAATGTGATGTAATGTTTGCTCTGTTGAAAGAAAACAGAATAATTTGGACTAAAGGTTAAATTGACTGAGTACTCTAATGTTGACCGATTCGGACCACGGTGTATTTGTCAATCAAGCTAAATAAGCATCTCTACAGTTGATGGGGGATATACGGATGTTTAGAGGAAACACACCACCTTCCTGTCTATGTTTGTTTTGCATCACAATTCAGGAAAGTCAACCCCAAATTAATCAATATACTGAATTGACATTTTTAAAAGAAGCAGCTAGGTGATAGATACATTGTGTGAATAAACAATAGCATGTAGAGGTTTGGGTTTGGAATGTTTGTGTGTGTTTGTGGTGTAGTATTTTAATGTTGTGCATTAGGTAAAGCCAGGTTATAAGTAACCGCGTTAGTCACCTTGCATTGCATGCTTAGAAGTGTCTCAGTTTGGTGAAACCTGACATGGCCAAAGTTCAGGTTTAATCAACTTCCCATTTCAGGATTAAAGAAAAATGTTTATTAAGAAGATTTATTATTTATTTGTGTATTACTCTTCAGGCAAAACCTTTTCCTATAAAAATACACAATGGTGTACAGTAGTGATACAAATCATCACTCTGTATAACTCTCTATAATACCAGACACGGTACAATACTAGACTACAAGATTTAAATCTTTTCTACACCCTTAACTTTATCCCTTTACATGTTACCTGTTTATTGCATCAGGTTTCTATGGATTATGAGAGCTAATGGCAGATTCATTTTGTGGGAATAGTTATGAAATCCACACTGGTGTTAAAGTTTCTGCTCATATGCATGGATGCCAAAACATCTTGTTTGTTTGATTTTCAATTTCAGTTTGTGGCTGATTCATAGATTATTCACATACACCATATTCCACACAGCTGACTGTTGTTTTATTTGTGTTTAATGGATTAATTCAGAGCTGACTTGGCAGGTACAAAGGTTAGAAGGTTAATATGTTGGTTAGACAGCCAATGGTGGTGGCACCAATTTCCTAACATCTGAGTTCAGAACCTGCAAGTAAAAGAAAACATTTGACTACTGATGCAGTAAAGTATATTTAGATGTGCCACATGGATCTTCCTGTTCAAAGATCTGGACCATTTCTATCTAATATCATTAAACTACACTTGTTTAAAAAAGAAATATGGCTCACTGCACATTTACAATGTGAATATGGCTCTTTCATAAAAGTATAATGCACAGCTAAAGAGATGTGCATGTACAGTTAGGTTTTTTTATATAACATCATGCAGAAATACATTAGGAAAAAATATGACAGGACGGTCAGTGGACAAAATATTTTCTGCTGCTACACTACCAGAGAAACAGTAAATCAGTTCTTAGCTTAGTGTAAAAAGAGTGAAAGAGGGCATAATGCTCTTTGCCTACATTTTTCAGTTCTTACTCAGCACTTACTCGGGGTAGGGGAACATCCTCCCCGGCACGTAGTCATGGGAATTTTGCCATAACAAAACCACAAGCTCTAACCAACGTCACCAGGAATATCCTGCATGAAATGGTAAGACTGATCTCACTCTGAGTAAGGACTTCAGAGGATCATGGCACTAACAGGTAAAACTCCTACACTACATAATGTTGAGAAGCAGCAGGATGTTAAACCCCAACTCCAAGTAAAGAGAATTGATTTCTTTATTAATACTTCCTCATAACTGAAAAGTAAACGAAAACCGTCACAATATTTCAGCCACATCATGATACGTTAAGTTAAGAATCTAAAGCTATATAGAACATAATATACTATTCATTTTTTCCATTTTAATATAATCTTCCATTTTATATACCATAAAATTCTTAGGAGCAGAAACAGATGTATAAACCATAACGTTTGATTGTCATTATTTCCTGTGAAACGTTTTAAAAATAATATTCAGGTGCAAATAAATAGCAATCACGGTACTGAAAACTAGAAACAAAAGGAAATCTGAACAGGAGTAATAATTCTTTGCCAAAATGAAAACTGAAACATATAATATACACTAAAGAACTTCACGAAAATCACTGACTAAAAGGAATTAAGTTCACTCAAACAAAAGCCCGCTGTTTTCCACTGATCACTCTGCACTGGCACCGCATGTCGTTTCAGAATAAACACACTATAGCTTTTTTATTACACAGATTGCGTCATGTACTTCACAGAAACCTTTACAGCAGCCTTAAAATCTTATCTTAAATATTCAATAAATGTTTATATATTAACTTATTTTTACTGTTTGCAACACATTTACCACTTTGCAAGTGTTAACCCACAATTTTACAAAAATTTTGTTTGACTCACTTTTTTCATGCTCATCCTCATCTTCTTCAGAGGAACTGTCCCCCAGCACCTGGCTGTGGATGAGGAGGAGGGTGACGAAGAGCTCTAACAGCATGCTGACGTGTGATTTTCTCCTCTTGTTAGTAAGTGAAAGTCTTCATGCAGGCACACACATACACAATTATTTATACACTCACACTTTATATACACACACACAAACCCCAGCTTCACTGACTTTCAGGTCTGTCACCTGAGGCGGAGCTTTAAAGGCTGCCCTTAGGAAAGCAACCAATCAGGAGCCATCAAGGTACCTAGTACATCTCTCTCTCTCTCTCTCTCTCTCTCTCTCTCTCTCTCTCACACTCACAATCTCTCTCTCTCTCTGTCTCTCTCACTCACTCACAATCTCTCTCTCTCTCTCACTCACAATCTCTCTCTCTCACTCACTCACAATCTCTCTCTCTCTCAATCTCTCTCTCTCCCTTAAAGACTGAATACCAACTAATCTAATCTCTGTCTCTTAAATTTCAGCAGGCTTGGCACCCCATGCCACCTCACCACTCTCACCACATACACACAAACCTTGCCTTGAACAAAGTCCAGTCTAGTGTTTTCTCTGAGCTGAGAAAAAAGCTTTAAACTCCTTGATCAAAGAGCTCACAGAGTGCCTCCTTGTGTTTTTGGCCTTATGTACACACCTGTCATTCAGTCATTCCCAAAACCCTACACCCCCCTCCCCAGTTTCTGCTAATTGCCCTTAACATTTACCAAACTTCTTAAAACTCTTAAAACGAGACTCCTAGTATTGTGCAGTACTGTATGTGTTCTTCTTGAGTTTCCTCTAGCGATTGAATGATTTTTGGTTTTATTAGTATCTGTAACAACTTATCTAATAAAGCAGTACGTAATACATTGTCCGTTCTTTTATGAAACAAAATGCTTTATATCACTCTTAGAAAACTGAATCAAGTAAAGAAACATCAACTCCAGGCATCAACCCCACCTTAGGCAACAGGATGTGAGCCTGTAGGTTTTGTTGTTATGACGATTTCAGCAACATCCTTCCAAAGAAACCATCTTTAGAACCTTGAGCCACATATCCACGTTGACTCATAGGTATTGCTCACTTTGGCCCTAATCACAGTACTTTTAAGGGAATATTCCTCTTTTCAATATGCGACTTTATTAGTACTTTTAATATCTACGGTCTATTACTGATTATTCGGTGCATAACACGATAAAGGTCACATTTACATCCCTTCATATATATATCCAGCACCAGATCCTCAGTGTTCCTCAGTGATCCTAAATCCTATAAAAGTGAGTGAACAGGAAAAAAAGGTGGCACCAGGTATTTCAGAGGTCACGCAGAAGGATTTCAGCCTGTGGCCAATTTTAGAATAACAATTAAAAGGAACCGTTCCTTAAAAAAAGATCCTTAGATCCTTGACCCCAACCCCAATCCACTTTAGTTCCTTAGAACTGCCCACCCAGCTGCTCTTTACTCTTGTGAACACATACTTTGCTTTAAAGCTGTGTGATTTATGGCCTTATTAGGTTCTGCTTGTAGCAGAGAGCAAAAAAGAGACAAAAATAATTTGTCTGATGAGTATGATCTTGGGTGATGTTCCCTGTCCCAGAATAGTGTGAACAAATTGGCACGAGCAGGTATTGTAGGTATCAGAGCTCATGGCAAGGGATCCCTGCCTACGGGCTATTAGCGGTAGTGGGGCTTTCAAATAACTTCCTCACATCCATCACACCTCATTTACATTCCTTCAGTATTTGTGAACAAGCTCGAATGTATATGAAACTTTGTGTGTGTGTTTGATATTTTATATATATATATATACTTATGAAATAGACTACTGGGCTTATTAATATTTGTGCTAGTCATTAAAAAAAATGTTCAGATGTTGAGAATTTCTATTAACCAAACTGAGGAAACACAATCTACATGCTGAATATCTGTGGTAAAGAGGGTGATATGATGGTCAAGTAATTTTTTTTTAACATATTTTTAATTCCTCTGTTATCAGTGAAATGTTATGTGTGGGATTGTGTCTGCAAAAGGCCTGTGTTGATACAACCAGAGACGTGAAAGTCATAACATGCAGGGACGCAAAGTCTCAGATTTTATCCTTCAAGGAATTGCTTGTGGCATCAGGCGTGTCAGATCAGGTCAGTTTATTGTTAAATACCTCCCATTCCTACTTCTTTAAAATGGTCAAAACCTCTGGAACTAATTGAACTCTGAACGCTTTCCTCCATTTAACGCTAAATTTGACGAGAATCAGTCTGGTTGCTTTTTGCCTGTCTGAAAACATCCACCAAATTTTAATTTATTCTTATTTACAAAGCAGATACTTGCTTGAAGCACAAGATGAGCAAGATTTTTTCAAAAGATTTAGTCAAATGTACTGATTTCATGTCCCTAACTATTCTTAGCTAATAATAGCCACATAAGTGGAGAAGGAAAAGCATCATTAACAACAACCACAACAAAAAAAACATTTTGAAGAGCAGTGTGATAAAAAACGAGCTATGATGGATAGCATCTTTCTACACAAATTCTCCACAGGGAAAAAGTACCTCAGGAGAGATTTATCAGCTGATCAAGGACAAACAAGCTGCATCTGTATACATACTGTTTCCTTCAGAAAGCTAAATCAGCAACACTATTATTACTGTTCAAAAACAGCATCTTTATTTAAAAAAAGAAAAAAGAAAGAAAGTAAGTAGGAAAGAAAGAAAGAAAAAGGAACTACACATACATGGTAAGACTGAAAACAACCACTTGATAACAGTGTAAATATATTTGCATCTGAGTGAGATTTCCACATGTACTGCATTTACTTTAGAAAGAATCAGTGCGACTTTACAGAGGATGTTGAAATAACGGGGAAATAAATGCCAGAAAATGTGCTGATGACGTAAAACCCTAGCAGCATTTTAAAGCTTGATGGAAAAAAAAATAATACAGCTTATGTAATTGCTTCTTTAAAAACAATGTAATTGCCACTTAAAAGATTCACATTCAAAGGCAAAAAGGTGATATTTTTGCTGACAGAACAGTGAATTTAGTCAGATCACGTAAAATTAAATCATGAAGCTCTGAACCGAGCACAATACAGCTCTGTATATTATAATACAGCTCCGTATATAATAATACAGCACGTTTCTCTGGCTCAGGGTTGAGGAAAGCAAAATGGGTCTTGATAAATGATGCTCAATTTTATTATTCTGACATTTTGTGTTTATAATAGAAAATGTAGGAAAGAACTGCTTCTGAAATAAGCATTGTGTTCAGATCATAAGGATCCAGCAGTGCATCATGAACACGTACAACACGAGACGTTAAAAACTCATCAGAAATAGTTCTGATCTCACTAACAGAGACTCTGTCAAACTAGAAGCATCGTTTCTATTGAGAAGCTTTTACTCTTTCAGTGCTAAAATCTCAACAGTTGCAATCCTCTGCATGACTCATATCTCTACCAAAACCCCAAGGAAAGAGTGAATAAAACAATGATTGCACATATTTGTAAATCACTGCCAATCTAAAATGACCCATTATTCTCAGCAGTTAGGAGTCATGCATACATAAACCTGTATTGTGGATGAAAAACACATGCGTCTGATTTTTAGTCATATTGGTCCAACAACCTTTATATGACTGCCCTTTTTTCAAAGAACACAAACACACTACGAACAAGTGAGTTTACTAGAACGGCTCAAACTGCAACAAAGTGTGCCTTTAAAATTGAGGAACTGAGATAGAGGTAGTCAGGAGTCAAAGCATGATCTCATGATTGCCTCACGATCGAACTTGAAGTTAAGGAAGGACTTGGAGGAGTGAATCTGCTCGTATTCTGACTGCCCATTCAAGTCACGCACATCACTCGCTGCATCTGCAGTAAGGAGAAGAAAATCACTCTTTTTATCAAACTCATTCTCAGTAGCACTAATGAGCTAATAAATGTGATTAATTTGTGTTTCAGTACATCACTTATCACTACCACAGTGCTGGCCATAGAGAACATGGTTATAGCAGAGAAATTCTTTATTATATATATAAAAATCACACTATTCAGTGTGTGTACTTTCAAGTGTGTAGTTTCGACTCAAGGTTTCTTGGTAATAGCACTTCAGGAAGTTTTTTATTTTCCACAGATTCAAATATGTTGTTTATTTCCTGAAATTATATAATCCTGTAAAGCTACTTTGTGACAATGTCCCTGGTTAAAAGCGCAATACAGATTAAATAGAACTCGTCACTTTGGGGCTTTCTGGACACTTTATAGTGACTGCGACATGACTTTTGATACCAGTTTTGCTGGAAACCTGATGTGCCAGGATTTTCATACAGCAGTTTTGTCTGTGGAAATGCTTTAGTGAGAGGGGAGAACAGGACTGGTGTGAGCTTAAAGAAGGCTACAGCAATTCAATTAACCACTCATTAAAGCTGTGGTGAGCAAAAGAGCATCTTAAAGCACATATCCTTGAGCTGAATGGGGTACAGCGTCAGAAGGCCACGACAGCCTCTCTTTCATCAACAAGGAATTTTCACCTGCAGACCTTTTCTCATTTCCTGTTCTGTGTTAAAATCCCAGGAGAGTTCTGAGATTAGACTCAGACTAGCTGTCTTCCAATTAACTGGCTAGTAAATAAACGCACAACCAGGATGCAGTACACAATCTGGATTAATAATACTTCGATGCCGTGCTGTAATATTTCTAGATTTGGTAACCGAATCCTATTCTTGAGTAACAGATTTATTCACTTTTATTTTATAAGTGAATAAAATATTTATTTTGTACTATGCTCTGAAACATGGCATCTGCTCATGAATGAATGAATGTTCCTTTTCTGCTTGGCTTTATCTAAAGTGCTCAAATCACCATCTCCTTTCAGCAGATAATTCTTATTCATGTTCAGATATCCTTAAGCATTTACAGCTCTTGAAGGAATCAAATGAGCCTTATTATATTTACTTTACTAAAAAATTATCTAAGGATGTCCTGAGCCTAGCTTTTTTTTTGAAGGGGCTAGGGCTCCAATCTTATCTGCAAAAGACCAAAGAGGCTGCAGATTTTCATTCCAGCCAAATAGCTTCAAGACCAAGATCGATTGATTAAACAAGCAGGATTAGATGCGGTTCCTGAGGGGTTCGAAAGAAAAGCTACAGCCATGCAAATCCTTTGTAGATAAGATTGGAGCCCACTTTTCTATGACGGTGGCTTATTTGTTAGAGACAATATCCTGTAATTAGTTGACTACCAGATGAACCACCTGCAAAGTGAGATAACAGACTTGTGAAGTCCAGATTTTATCATATGAAAACTATGGAATGGTGCTAGAGCTGGTCACATGAATATTCATGAGATTATTCATTGAGTCAAAGTAAATGTTCAGGCATTGTAACACAGGTGAACGTACCTGCATCAAAGTTGTCTTGCAGTCTTCTGGGCTGAAGCTTCTTTTCATCTCTCTACAGGGAAGTGGTCATACAGTCAGGATTGTGTTAGACTGTTACAAATTATCCTCAGTGTTATTAAATATTTAGTCATGAATGAGTGGAGAAATAAAAGGTATCTGCTGGCTACTGACCTCATTCATTCTTTTCTTTACATTTGGAGAATCCTGATGCTTCTTCCCATTGCATTTCACATTATGGTTCTGCATAAACATAACAGTAATGAGCTTTATTGCAGTTTCAACTGCTGATTTTGTGCAATAATTCATAAAATTGCCACTGCATATCTAATTACAATGCTGTACAAATACAGATCGTTCAGATTATCAAACTAAATCATGTTATGTCACATCCACAGCCGAAAGAAAAGAAACGCGTTGTATGGGCTAAAAATTCATCACCACACCACCACTGCCCTCTTCTGGTTATCTTCACTCACACAGACAATTACAAAGTTGACCATCAGGATGTGGGTATTAACATTGAACAGAACATTTGTTTAAAGCTTTTGTCTTTTTGTTTTATGCTAAAATGTCACTACAATGTGTTGTTTTTTTTCCCCCAAAACTTTTCATACTTGTCTCTGTATAAAACAGTTTAGTCCATCAGTTGATTTCATGACTAAAACAAACCATCATGACAAACTACAAAAGGAACAAATATATTTAAACATAATAATAATAATAATAATAATAATAATAATAATAATAATAAATGGAAAAACACCAGGACTGTTTCTCTTTCAACATGAACAATGACCAAAAACACTAACTGTCATCATTAAGGTAGGTGATTATATGATACTGATTATATCTGTAATACGTTTTCATTAGTAATTATTGTGGAATTCCTAAGTCTTGAAAGTTGTTGTAGAAGAGAGCTCAGGAGAAATGAACTAAAAATCAAGATGATGGAGAACGGGTGTGAACTTTTTTTAATTAATAGGGAAATCTTTTTGTGCAAATGTGAGAACAATACCAGGTTTTTGTATCTGGTCACATTTATTTTATTTCATATTCAAAATTTTTCCTGATCTACACTATATGGTCAAGCGATGCACACCTGACCATCATGGCTCTGTGCAGTCCACTGGAGCCACAGGGACATTGTCATGCTGAAACAGGTTTGGGGCCCTTTGTTCCAGTGAGGGGAAAGTGTATTGCTACAAATGCAAAGACACTTGTTTCTTAAAAACTATACAAACAAGTGCTTCCAATTTTTGGATTTTTTCACAGGTGTGATGATCAGGTGTCCACTAACATATCAAACAGTCTACATGTGTACCTTTCATATAGTGTGTATTAAATATATAAATATATTAGTATACTGCACATATAAAGCTGGACAGTTATTGATCATGGATATAAATGTACTGTAAATCATGGATATTAAACATAAGTAAACACAAACCTTGACTTTGAGAAAGTCTGCAAGCTCATATTGACCAGTCTGACTAAATGCTTTCTGCTGCTTCTGCTTTGACCAGCCTTCACCTGGAGATGCCTCCACTGCAATCTGTGAGCGCCTGGGCTTCAACCTGGGAGGAAAAATAAACAGGTTGAAACATTTATTTAAAAAACAAAACAAAACCAAAAAAACACACACAAACACACACTCTCTCGTTCCAGAAAAGCAAGGCCAGATTTCATTCTGAGCTTGTCATCAAAACTATATTAAACAATCGTACTCACCTGAACGGTTTGCATGGAGTGCTACTATTGGATAAAAAGTCATCATCACTACTCGTTGATTCAAGTTTATGCTTAGCTATCCATTCTCTGAGTTGCCTGTGAGGAGAGTAGTGCACCAAAATGAATACTCAATGATAAGAGAAATCACGGTCCTGGTGCTTACACTGGGATTAATAACAAAAAATAAAAAATAAAATACCTCATAAAAGGTATAGCCATAAAAAACTTGTTGGGAGCCAGGCCAAGCTTGGATTTGGGAGTCATGTCATTTCTATGGCATGGCAGTTTGTCAATAGGAAACCATTCGATGTTCTATTAAAAAAAAAAAAAAAAGATTGAACCTCAACACTGTTCTTAACCAATAAGTCACCATTTAACTTCCTTTCAAGCCACAGAGACTAAAATGGAAGTGTACCCTTATTTCTTTCCTGGTTTTGGGGTTAAATTTTGTTTCCTTTGGTACACCAGGGATTATGTAAAGTCGAGCAAGTTGATCTGTGATTTTCTGCTCAATGAAGGTGTCTTTGCAGATGCGGTCTCTGATGTCAAAACCAGTCTCTTCTAAAACCTAGAAAACATATACAGCACATGAAAGATATGGTTTGATTTAAATCAAAATTCCCTGTTTTCTCATATAGATACTTAACCAAATGTGGTTACGTTTTCTTGTTTTTAAAGTAAACTTAGTTATTACAGTTAATATAATTGCTATTAATGTTAATATAGCAATTATATTTTAATAAATGTATTTTAATTATTCATTTAATATAAAATTATTACCACTATTATTTACATCAGCTTTGATGCACTAATAGCTGATCAGCTGCATGATAAAACATGAAAAGCTGAACGTTTGTCCTTTTTGTTGATCTTTAATTCAAAGCATCACCTGAGCCATGCTACACAAGTCATGCTACACAAGTTACACTTTTCCAAGCATTGTGAGTCTTCAGTGGGTTTCTTTACCTCTCGTACAGCACAGTCATGGGGTGCCTCATCCTCATTGACTTTCCCTTTAGGAAAGCCCCATCCTGATTTAGCCAGGTATCCTTGTACCAGTAAAACCTACACAAGTATC